>NW_005871529.1:308664-345337 GCF_000147115.1 Myotis lucifugus | reverse complement strand
ACCAAGCAGTTATATGTCATTTATAAATGCTATTTCAAAAGAAAAAGTGTTGGAATGTGTTTTCAAAGTGTTGGAAATCTATTAACACTGGTTAAGTAGCAATATATAATAAATGAAAAGAAGGGAATTATTTTATGCAGAAGAAAAATGGGTCTATGAGTTATCCAAAATACACACAGTGTTGTAGTGGGCTTTATATATTGTTTAAAACTCAACCAAATTTGCCTTTTAGTATTTACCTATGATAATGAGTTTTCTTTAGCTACTCCCTCTACATATACCACTGAGTAGAGGAAGTAGGGATTAAATATGTCTGTTCCAATTGATTCATAAACCATAATATATTTTTACATTTCAGCCCATTTTGACTTAGACAATGTAGTCTTTGATTTACAAATAATTCTGCATGGGGAAAAATCTTTAAATACAGCTTAACACAGAGAAAGTGATAAAAAAAATTTTAATTGTACATAAATTTTTGTGGGAAAAGGTCAGATTATACCTTAAGCCACTAATGAAAGATTTAAAATATGATTTTGTATTCTAAGGTATTTTTTGTTGTTTTGTTATTTTAGAACTGTACTATAGGAGAGTTTTTAAAGGAAATTAATGTCCTAAGAGAATAAGTAAAAATAGATAGGTTTTAAAAATATAAATACGGAAGGTCATCACTTTATAAATAAATTATTTTGACAAAGCTCATTTGTAAGTTAATAGTTTGAAAGTTGGTGCACATGCATACAGAGATAGCAAAGTTGGAAACATTTGCCAAATTTGACATATTAGAACTAAAAACTAGTGGAAAAGGATATTGTAAAATCAGCATTTTAGTATTTATTTCTAAATGAATGGACTCCTTAGCTATTCCATGTAGAGGTGGCTGGATAAATATTTTAAAGTTTATGTCAAGATGGCTGTTAAATAAAAGGATAATCTGAAAAATAATATCCACATGGTGGTGACATTTGTGTGAAAAAACACACATGTAAATCAAAACAAAACCACATATTTATTTATGTGTATAAATACATATGTGACAGAATAACACTTCAGAATATTAATTTGTTGGTTTTTCTATACTTACCTTTCTCTTACTGCTACCCCCAGGGCACACTAAGCCCATAGGGAAGCAAAAGCAGAAATTCAAAGAGACTGCTGATCTAAGTCTAAGAAAGATTTGGGTTCATAATCAAAGAGACAATTTTTCTGCTCACAAGTCTAGTTAAAAATGGGTTCAAAGAGAAAGGAGACTCCCAACTAGAGTCTTCAGTTGGGAGGGAGTAAGCTTCTTCGTAGGACCACAGAAAAGAGTTGAAGGGCGTTGGGCTATACTTATGCTAGTGTTGAGAGCAGACCCTGTCATCCATCTCCTGGGGACATCTCCAAGTCCCTGATCACAGAGTCAGGGCAGTGGACACCATGTATGGGGATGACCAGGGGGAAAAAAGTGTCTAGATCAGTTAAGTATTTTGTAAAGATTTGAAGCCAGGGGAAACTGTGTGGGAAAAGGCCTAAAAGGAAATACACCAAAGGATGGTCTTTACATTTAAGGCATTTTGTAGAATTGAGGGAGGAGGGAGTCAAGGAGAATTTTTTACAACAAGAAAAAGTATTCATTTAGCATTTTGTGTAATTCAAATAATTTTGAATCATTGATTTGACTTTCACAAAACAGGGAAAGAAATTAGAATAAAATATTTAAAAATATTTTCTCAATAGCTGATAATTTTTACAAAGGGGAAGTTTAGAAAGTGTTAGGGACTGAATGTCTGAATCTGCCCCACATTGATAGGTTGACATCCTAACCCCTCAGTGTAATGGTATAAGGTGGTGGGGCCTTTGGAAGTTGATTAGGTCATGAGAGTGGAGCCCTCATGAATGAGATTAGTGCCTTTATGAGGCCCAGAGAGCGTTCTCAGCCCTTCTGCCAGGTGAGCACACAGCAAAAGGACAGCAGCCTCTGAACCAGGAATCAGGACCTCACTAGACATCAAACCTGCCAGCACTTTGATCTTGGACTTCCCAGATTCCAGAAGTGCAAAAATAAATTTCTCTTGTCTATTATCCAACAGTCTATGGTAGTTTGTTGTGGTCGTATAAACAGACCAAGACAGGAAGCAAATGAAAATTTTTATTGAGATTCTAAATGGCTCTTCTGAGTAGTGCCAAGAGAATTATAAATTGTATTAGTCACATCTAATTTCATGTCAAAATGCAGGGTGACCCAAAAATTGCATACACACTTTGAATAATTATAAAGGCAGTGCTTATTAAAATACATTTCATTTTCAAAATGTAACAGCTATTAGCTTTTGGAGCCTGACATTTTTTGGGACACCTTGTATATTAATTTTATTTCCATTAATATATTCATGTCTCTAATCACTAATATATAATATATTTACCAGACATAATTTGGATTGATTTGGGAAATATGGGAAAAGTAGCCAAAATTGAAAGGAAAAATAGAAGTATGAAGGTGACTAGAAAGGATTGTGTTGATAACAACTGATATTTATTGGCATTTATTGAGCATTTTCTGTATGTCAGACGTAAATTTAGCATATGTGACAATATAATTCTTTAAAACAACTTTATGAGATAAGTGCTATTATTACTCCATTTTGCAAATTAGGAAATTGAGAGATAAAGAAATTAAGCAACCTGTCCAAGGCCACAAAGCAGGAAAGGAGTGGAGAGCGGTGAACCTAGAATGTCTAATTCTAGAGCTGTACTTCTAGCCACCATATTGTACTTCTTTCAGTGTGTGTGATAAATGTTTGGAAAGAAGAAACATATTGAGATAGGATACGGAAAAACAGAAGAAATTGAAATGTATACAAAAAATGGTACAGCCTTAGCCGGTTTTGCTCAGTGGATAGAGCATCAGCCTGCAGACTGAAGGTTCCCAGGTTCGATTCCAGTCAAGGGCACATGTGTGGGTTGCGGACTCGATCCCCAGTAGGGGGCGTGCAGGAGGCAGTTGATTAATGATTCTCTCTCATCATTGATGTTTCTATCTTTCCCTCTCCTTTCCTCTTTGAAATAAAAATATATATATTTTTAAAAAATGGTATAATAGGGGATTTTGGATAACAGAATTCCTTAAATTGCCACTAGGTGGCAGTGGTGGACCAGAACAGTTATTTTCCAGAGCAAGAGGGTTCAACAATAGGCCTCAGGGTGGTTATGGAATGGTGAAACTGTACAACCTCATTCAAATGGACAGGATGTTTATAAATCAAATGTGACTTAAAGGGACATATTCAATTCTGACTTAAGACAAATAGGGAATATCATCTATTAACATCCTCATTGATTCCTTCTATAAAACTCAAAGTTTGCCACTGCAATTAATACCATCTTGATAAGGACATAATCCTAAACCAAGTATCATGTATATATCAGTTGTTAAAAAAAGACTCCTTTTTCTCCAGGGTCATTTTCAAAAAGATGATGATGCAACACAAAATTAAAGTAAAATGGTGCTTATTAGAAATTATTGTGGCCCTGGCCGGTTTGGCTCAGTGGATAGAGCATCGGACTGGAGACTGAAGGGTCCCAGGTTCGATACTGGTCAAGGGCACATGCCTGAGTTGCGGGCTTGGTCCCCAGTGTGGGGCGTGTAGGAGGCAGGCGATCAATGATTCTCTCTCATCATTGATGTTTCTATCTCTCTCTCCCTCTCCCTTCCTCTCTGAAATCAATAAAAATATATTAAGAAAGAAAGAAATTATTGTGGCATCATGCTAAAATCACATGATATTTAGAGTATGATTATTAAACCCTATTTTGCATAACCACTCTGACCCCATGACATTCCTGAGAAATAAATTCTCAAAAGAGGCAAACACAAATGATAAAATTTCTCATCCCCTTTGTTGTGGGTTACGGAGCTGCTATTAACCCCAATTTTAAACTTTCTGGAAAATTGGACATGCACACATGATTGGGCTCAAAAACAAAGTGAAGCTTCTGGCCTTGATTAGGCCCCTACTTACCACCAACTGGTTTCCAAAATGAAATAAGTGTAACTAAAAGTCTAAATTCCTCCTGGCCTACATAAGCAAACTAGAGGCCCAGTCATGAATTCCTGCATAGGTGGAGTCCCTCTACCTGGCTGGCAATGGGGACCAATCTGGGGCCATGGGAGGTTGGCTGGGGGGACGGGCTGTGGGAAGTTGGCCGGGTTGGCCCTGATCGGGGCCTATCAGAGCCAGCCAGTCGGGAGGAGGAGCTGCGGGAGGTTGGCTGTGGGAGCACACTGATCACCTGGGGGCAGCTCCTGCATTGAGCATCTGCCCCCTGGTGGTAGCGACCAGTCATTTGGTTATTTAGGTTTTTATATATGTAGATGAGAGCTCAAGATAATTGGCCGGCATTAAAGGGCCATTTCCTGGGTCATTTTTTGTTTGTTTGTTTGTTTGTTTGTTAGAGGCAGGAAAGGGGCAGAAAACATAGGGCAATTTCCAAGAAAGAGTCACACCCAACTATGGGAACTTTTAGCACCAGGTGATCATGAGACTACAAAATGTGGTCTAACCACGGTTTTAAAAGCTGGTCCCAACAGAACAACACATTTGGAGAGGCAGTCAGTAAGAATTAAGTGGGAGATGAGTGAGAATTAAACCCCTCTCCCCACCACATACACAAATAACATGACAATATGCATTTGTCTTTTCTAGTCCTGTACTACCCAATACAGGAGCCTTCAGCAACTATTAAGCATTGCAAAATGTGACTGAAGAACTTGTGAGGTTGAGAAACTGAACTTTATGATTGATTTGATTTTCATTTATTTATATTTAAATTTAAAAACTGAAGCAGTGTGAAATATTTTCCTGCTAAACATAGCTTTATTGTTTTGGTAGTACTCATTTTACTTTAAAGGGAGTATTGCATAAGATATTGTTACATTGTAGTGCATATTTTGAGAGCACATCCTCTCTAGTTCTAAAAATAAATGCATCCATGGAATCAATGTAAATGAATTGATTCAGCAGAGATAATTTCTGTAATGTGTTAATGTGAATTTTTTATTCAGATAGCACAAAGTTATAGTGACACCTGTGTAAATTGTAAATGATAATGAAATTGAGATATTTTAATAATAATATTTTAAAATTATTTTTTAATGGTAAAGTAAGTATGGGCAAAATTTCCTATTTTAAAAAAGGCATACATCTGATGCAAGGTCAGTTGAAAATGAAAAAGCTAGTATTTTGATGGTCATAGTAAAGAAAAAAAGAAACTAGGAAAATCTGTGTAAAATTTAATGATCTGGGCAATCAAAATTTGTTGGAGAGATTTAAAAAATGCTGTTTGCTCATTGTATAAATTTTTTTTAAAGATAAAGTGGGCAACATTAGACTTTTTTGAGCAAATACATAGTAAAATTGATAATTAAATGTCTAAAATTTTTAAATATTTTCTAAACAGTGTCTAAGCATTTAAAAACTTGACGAGTTTTAAGATGGCTTGGATTATTGCACACAAAAATTATTTTTAAATTGATGGTAAAAAATATCATAATTTCAATTATGGTACTTTTTGTTAGAGAATTATGAGGAAAAACTAAGAAAAATATTTTATAAAAAGTGAGATAACTTTAATTAAGCCATCAAACAATTACCAGAAGAATACAAACACTTTCTAAAAATATTAAAAATAGATTAAAAATTTGAAAAATTATAATCTTTTCTTTAACTTTAGATGAGTCTTGTGACTCATGTAGGAGATTATTAATACGTAGTTAAAATTTGTCTCAAAGGACCTTCTAATTTACAAGTAAATTTTGTCAACTCATGACCTAGAAAATTAAGTTGTGATGTAAATACTTTGGCTTCTCTTGTCAAAACAAATTTCAGATATGAAAAAATCAATTTCCATCTAAAAAATTCAATATATTAAAATTTCAAAACAAGAGATTATATTTTTCTTATTGCTTCATTCCACTGTATAATGCACATTAAAAATATCTGTGCTCTGTCTTCTGAGAGTCTTAAGTGCCATGAATGCAGTTAAAATAATTCAAATTTAAAGGCCATGGATATACATATATTCAAAAGCCATGAACCATTGCTAGTTTATAGAAATGCTGAAAGGAATAAAAGACAATGGACTCAATAATCTAGTGTTCTTTGCTAATGTTCATTGAGACATGGATGAATTTTACAAAGATTTATTATATTAACTAGAAATAAAGATTTTTCTAAACAAAAACAAAAAAAAGGTGAAAATGGCAGAGTGATTTCTGTTTTCTCACTTATACAACACTGCATAAAAATAAGCTAAACTTGTGGCTCCAAGGAAAAGAAGTATTTGTGATCTAGGTAGAAAGGTATAAGAATTTATATTAAAATAAAAACTATTCTTATTATAAATTCATAATAACGATTTTACACATTTTTTCTAACATAATCAATATACAGAAGATGTTAATTGTAATCACCAATATTATATAAATTGACTACAAAGAGTAAAAAAATTTGAGGAATCCTGTTGATATTGATAAACTTTTAAAATAATTTTTTAAATTTATAAAATACTTCCTTTGAATTAATGTTAATAATACTGAGTTGATACAAAAGTTAATGCATTTATTTAGTTTGGATATACATAGTTTGAAACTGATATACTTTTGCTTCAAAGGCAAATCAATTCTAAAGAATGATTAACCAGTTTTATCAATGTAGATGTCAATCATTTATATATGTATATATATTTTTAATTGATTTCAGAGAGGAAGGGAGAGTGAGAGAGAAAAAGAGATAGAAACATCAATGATGAGAGAGAATCATTGATTGGCTGCCTCCTGCATTTTTCCTACTGGGAATCGAGCCGGCAACCCTGGCATGTGCCCTTGTCCAGAATCGAACCCAGGATCCTTCAGTCTGCAGGCCGACACTCTATCCACTGAATCAAACCAGATAGGGCTAGATACCAATCTTAATAGAAAAAAATTTTTGTTAGCCACTTCAATTATTAGAAAACATTTAAATATTTCTGAAAATATATAGGTCTGTGAATCTTCTTTTTCAATGATGAATTTTATGAAATCTAACTACAGACCATATATTTCCAGCAAAAATTTAGATCCCATACAATATGTGCTGTAGCCTGTAAGTATAATATACATACCAGATTTTCAAAAATTAGTATGAAAAAACTAATGTGAAATATCACATTAATATTTACAAACAAATTATTAAAATTATAATATTTTAATGTGTTGGGTTAAATAAAGTATAGCAGTAGAATTATTTTCACTTTTTTCGTAGTTACTATAACATTTATAGTCACCTATATGGCTCTCATTCTACTTCTGTTGAGCAGTGCTGATGTATGCTATGTTAGGACTTGCTTGGGGAGTTCAGCTGAGCTCGGAAGAATTTCACAGCATTATTTTGATCTAACATCCTTATAATGTTTGACTCCAGAGTACAAACTCAGAATGAAAAACAATCTGATACATATTCCCCTCTAACATATTTTCCTGGTTTTCCACACTCCTTAAGCATAATTTCCCCGACAAATCAAGGCATACAGTATCCACATTAATTCCATAACACTGATCTCCCTCAACTCTAAGGCTGCCCTCCCTCCCCTCAGTTTCCTATGACCTTCTACATAAAGCTTAAGCCCTACATCCCCCTTCTCCAGAAATCTTATCTTTTTTTTCCATCCAAGTTCCTAAAAACGCTATGTCTGCCCTCTTTTCCTTCCCCTTCTCCATTGTACACACATCTGCTGATGCTAATTGGCTTCCTTTAGGGTCTCGTAGAGGGAATCAGACATTCTAATCGGCAGAGAGGTTATCATTTGGTCCATCTGGTTCTGAAAACTCTCAGAAGTTACTATCTACTTAATGAAAGACATGTCTCCTCACCTCTGTTAAACTTACAAAGAGGAAAGAAAGAAAACCCATGAGTTCATGCTTCCCTTGCCTCCAATTTGTGGCTCAGGAAAAAAATCAGAATTATTATGAAACATGAGTCAAAAGTTAAACCAAACAGACATATGTATCAGGCAAAGACTGATTTAGAAAGTGTTTTTGAAGATTAGCATGCAGAGAGGGACAAAGTTAAATGATAAAAAAAACATGCTGTGCAAACTGAAATATTTTGTAACAAATTAAGTTTGAAATTGTTTTAATTGGTATGTACATGTGGAAACAATAGAAATCCAACAAGAAAATATATCTGTTTAATTCTGAATGCACCCAGGCATTTTATGAATTATTTTATATTAGAATTCCAGCCAAGAGAATATTATAGCTCTTTAGTAATAGCAAATTTATCCTAAAATTAGTTTCTCTTCTCTTTTTCATTTCCACAAGCCTACCAGGACTTTTAAAAAAATTAAAAAAAAATTTACAATGGTTTTCATGTAAATATTTATGTTTATGTTATGCTAAAATGGAGTGTTATGCTAATCACTCCATTTTCTGATTTTTTTTTTAATTAGAAAAAAATCTAAGTCTAAGATTACCAGTATTTGTTGTTGTTAATTCTCACCCAAGGATGTTTTTTCCATTGATTTCTTTTTTTAGAGAGATAGGAAGGTAGAGGGTGAGAGAGAGAAACATCAATGTGAGAGACACATTGACTGGCTGCCTCCCACGTGGCTTTGACTGAGGCCTGGGATCCTGCAACCCTGGGCCAGGAATCAAACCTTCAACCCTTTGGTGCATGGCTTGACACTCCAACCACTGAGCAATACCATCCAGGATACCAGTATTTAAAAAAAAAAATTCTTTAGCCTTTTCTCTATGCTGATTACTTAATGCTCTATTATACCTACCACTCTGAATATTACCATCAGTGTTCTTTTCTTTAAATTGGGATAAGAACAGTATCTCCTTCATGGGGTTGTTGTGATAATTAAATGAAATAATGTGCCTGGCACAGTGACATGCAAACACTGTAATTATTATCATCATTTGCATTATGATTATCTGATCCCTATCAGCATACTTGCATCCCA
Organism: Myotis lucifugus; assembly: GCF_000147115.1. Taxonomy (NCBI): domain Eukaryota; kingdom Metazoa; phylum Chordata; class Mammalia; order Chiroptera; family Vespertilionidae; genus Myotis; species Myotis lucifugus. The sequence continues at coordinate 336,352 of NW_005871529.1, read as the reverse complement.
TTTTATTATCAAATAACAATATTTATTAGAGGAGTTTCCAGCATATGGTGAAGTTACATCATCTTTTAATTGGCAACTAGAACTCTAGATTGTCTGGAAAAAAGAGAGATGAATAATAATATTATTGATCCATTAGTCCCATGTTTATGTGCACCTTATAACTGAGCATCCCTGAATATGATTTTAGAATTGAATATATATATTATACAATATATATATTTTATACAATAGACCACTATTTCAGGAGTAAAAACTGTTATTGGGCTAAGTGAAAGATAGCATTTTTTTTTACTCTTTCAATAAAGTGAAATGTACTTTACGGGCAACTGAAGGGATTTTCAAAAGTAATTTTTATAAATGCAGTGTTAAGTGCTACTTTCAGAATCTAATTCTGCCATCACATGGGACTACATTAGGTGGGTCAAACCTGCCTGTTGGCAGTTTCTCTTCATTAGCTGTGAGTCTCTGAGATTAGAGTCATCACGTCTCTTCCTCTCTGACACAGAAGTGAGAGAGAAGACTGGAAGGCACTTGCAGATGCCTTTGTACAGATTCAAAAAACACTAGCAACTCCTGGGGGTCTTAAATGAGAAGTATTACTGATTTTTTAAGACACTAAACTGATTTTTTAAAAATGTGCCTCAAATTTTGTTGCCTTATAACTCTGAATCCAAAGAACCAATTGCCTATATTGCTTTAGTGCAGCAATTTTCAACTGGTGTGCCACAGAATTTTTAAAGCATTCAATACCTGACTTTTTAGTCAGGGGCACTGACCCTTTCCCCTTAGATTGTCAAATTAAGAAAACAAAGCAAACAAACAAACAAACAAAAAATGACAACAGCCAACACAACAAGGAATGAATCAAAATTAAGTCTATTTTTTTGTCAGATCGGCAAAAATGTATTTTTTGGTGTGTTGCAAAATTTTAGTAATTTGTTTATTTTTATGTGTGCCATGAGAAAGGTTGAAAAACGTTACAATAGAGAATAAACTCAATGCTCAATTTGGTATTTTACACTCAAGTTTTGTTTTTTTATGGATTTAGAGCAAGATAATAGTTTTTTATGAGAAAAACAAAACAGGATTTCCAGGTTTTTTAATTGTTTCAGGGTGGAACCTGAAATTCAAGGCATAGAGCTTTCTTCTCCTATTTTATGAAGAAATGTATAATAGAAGATGCTTTTTTCAAATAGAAAATGGCACTGGAAAGCTCTTTCACCTTTGAGATTAGGAAGTGTGGGGCCATAAAACCAGCTGATTTAGGTGAGGATAAGCCTGCTGCCTCTTGGGTGGGGGTTGAGGAGAAGGAAAGCAAAGATGATAGACTTTCTGATCTGGATTCTGGATTGAGTGAGGGGAAATCAAAGAATATCCAAACTTCTGCTCTGCTTCCCTCTGCTTCATGCAGCATGGTGCCAGGGTGCTGGCTCCGTGCAGGCAGGCAGGAGGGCCTGGGGCAGCGCGCTCCTGGTCTACAGTCTATAGGTGACACAGACAAGGTCAGGATGTTCCAGCTTAACTATGCGAAGCAAGAAGTAGGTGGCAGAGAATTAAAAGTAAGAATAACAAAGCAAAGTTGGGCATCACTGCCAACAGGTCACCATGGATCAGGGAGGAAACCTCTGAGAAGTTGACAGCCCCAAGGAAAGGCCATGAAGTCTTACAGAATCAACACTAGTGATTGATTGGGTGGAGGGGAGGTGGGGGTGGGTGAATCAAAAGTCGGACCCTACCTAGCACAGGTTTGCTGAGCTTCATGGAGTAATCGCTCTGCTTTGCCTGAAAGCACAGACCTCGAGCACCATAATCCACAGGCACTTCTGCAAGTGTATGTAGCAATGACCAAGACCAGTGCCAAGACCTGTCGGATGTTCCTCAGTTAATTAGCAGGACTAGCAGAGGATGACATGTGGGTCCAAGTTCACTTTTCCTTGTCCTCATGAAATCGCATGCCTTAAAAAAGAGATAAGAAATCCAAAAGAATTGAGTATTTACCCTTAAGAGACTGAGTTAGCCCAAGGGCCTTTTAAACAAAGAGACAAAGTTGCCATATATCATCAAGTTTCAGGATTTTTTGTTTGTTTGGGTTTTTGTTTTGTTTTCAAATTAGAGAAAGAAAGGATCAAGGGCAAGATGATGTCAATCACAGAACATAACAATGACTATTTTGGCACATATACATTTTAGTGTGTAAATTTTAACCTTGCTCCAGGAGCATCTGAGGGCTGTTCAATCCTCTATCCGACGTTATGCAAACCCTACACTTGAACACAGCGCAGAGTAGCCTTCTCTCTCTGCTGGTAAAAGGGTTAGCACATGCTAGAAATTCAGTAGTGAGTCAGATACCATTAAATGTTACTTACAATGTAGAGTGAGACCTAGGAGACCTTTCTATATGAATCAGATAAAAATGAAAAAGAAAAGATATTCTCATAGCAAAAATGCCATTTTTGGGTGGCAGTCAATAGGTATCATTTTCACTGCTATCCCACAAGGATCTCTGAAAGGGGAGAACCCCATGACTTGTGACTGCCAGGACTTGGCAGTTAGACATCCCCCTAAACCAGCGGTTCTCAACCTGTGGGTCGCGACCCCTTTGGGGGTCGAATGACCCTTTCATAGGGTTCGCCTAAGACCATCGGAAAACACATATATAATTACATATTGTTTTTGTGATTAATCACTATGCTAGGAGACCTTTATATATGAATTGGATAAAAATGAAAAAGAAAATATATTCTCATAGCAAAAATGCCATTTTTGGGTGGCATGAAATAGCAACAAAAATTATTTTATGCTTGGGGGTCACCACAACATGAGGAACTGTATTACAGGGTCGCGGCATTAAGAAGGTTGAGAACCACTGCCCTAAACAATGGGCCCGCTTGAGAAGATCATTGACAATGCCTCACGCTGTGATCACTTATAACCCCAGGGAGTCCTCTTGGAATTTATTTTTAGTTATTCAATGACACAACTCTCTTGATCCACAACATTTTGCTCTTCTTTCCCCCACATTCACATCAGACCAACCCACAAAAATGAATGTTCAATAAATCATTTCATACTCTTGCCGCTTAAAAATCGTTTCTGCTTTATTTTTGGTAAATCTCCACTTGTTTGCTATTCAGATGTGCCTTTTATTTTAAGGAGCTAAAGAGGCAAATCATTTTTAATTGCCCTGCAAATATTTACATCCTATACATCCTGTGATTACAGCAATTACACTTATCAGTTTTCCACCCCCTGCTCAAGTAACCACAACATTGTCGTGAGGAAATCATGAAGAAAAAAAAAAAATGCTACAGCAGACTCATTCAGCTTTGAGTACAGTGGAAGAAGAAATGCCATCCCTCACTAACTTGAACTGCAAAATTATTTCCCACCCTCAGGAGCAATTGGTCTTTTCCCACCACTGAGGGGCCACCACTGTTGCAGGACTTAACTGTTACCTCGGAAATACCAAAAAAAAGATTGTTCTATTACAATGCTGCGTCCTGTAAATACTTGAGTTATGCCTGTAATTGCCCTAAAAGGCATTGCCTGCTGTGCTTGTTGAAGTCAAAGAGCAGTTTGGAAGGCAAGACTGAAAGCTAAAATAGCCTTGATTACTGGCTGTTACTTGGTTATGAAGCGACTGGGATACGAAGCAATAGTTGATATTTGTGTCTCATTTACCAAAGAAATGTTTCTGGAACTCTTTCATGGATGATAATTTAATTCATTCCGATTCAGGTATACATTTAGGCTATTAGGTGTTTCCTCCCACCCCATAAAATAGTAGCAAGTGCAGAATTTCTTGCTCACAAATAGACCTTTCTAATAATCTGAGTCTAGGGTGAATCTGTATACATTCTGGGCCTTGGAGGTTTCCTGGCCTTTTCCCTGGACTCTTGCTCTTGGGATAGATTAGATTTAGAATCTGCAAATAGCAACCCCTGTGGCAGGCTGGTTGGGGGGTATTGTGAGGTTCCGCAAAAGTACATGATGAGGCATGCTTGTGTTTGGTTTGCGTGGAGCAACAGTGACATCCAGTGCTAAGACAGTTGATGTGAAGAGCCTGAAATAGTAACATCACATCACTTCTTGGTAAATGAACAAATATCATGACAAGGGAAATGTGGTTAAGATGAGTGTTCTCACTAAGAGCTGCTAACAACAGGGGCAAATGATGTTCAAGGTTAGAGAGAACATTCACAGGGCACATTCTAGCAGAAAGCAGTGTTGCAGGCTTATGTTTCATTTCCAGCCTCACTTCTGAGAAATCAGGCAGTGCCCTGGGGCCCTCAGCACCCTCTCAGTTTATCTCTGGGTACCCTCTCTTCACTTTTGTCTCTGAGATAGTTGCGGGGCCCTTGAACTCTGGTTACTCTGTAAGTGTATCTCTCAGTACTCACTAAGTTTATCTGTAAAATGGAGATGGAGACACCATTCCACTGTTTGACTATCAATGCGTCAGGTTCAGCATTAATTGGTCTGGAGTTAGCCTTTCTCCAGGTGTAAGATGAATCCTTAGAGACATCACTAAAGATATAGAAATGACCAACCAGCTTGTAATTTTATTGGGGTTATTGCAGATTTTATTGTGGTCTTCTCTCCAGGGAAACATTCATTTCTCGGTGCTCTTTCTATCATTATCAACAAGCACTGAGAAAGCCATATGCCAGTCTGTGTATTTCTTCACACTGTATGGGTGATTGCTATATTGCTGCCTGTTTGAAGAAGAGTTATTTTCTGATGCTACAATACAAAGCCTTGTCAATTTATTTGATGTTTACAATAAATATTCCCTATTCCTAATCAATATAGAATATATTGAATACCTATTATAAGTAGGCACAGTGGTAGGCCCTCCTCATACATTATATTTAATGTTTACATTATCCACATAAAGTGGGTTTTGCCTACACTTTATAGATGAAGAAAATGAAGTTTCAGGGGCTCAGTAATTTTCCCAAGTTCTTAAAACTGGTAAGTGGAGATTGCAGGATTTGAACCCAGACTTTCTGGCACCGCTGTGCCTTTTCTGAAAATAGAGTACAGAGTCCTGAGTCACATGGGTAGCATTTCAAGGACCCATAAAGGCCATGTACCTGGACCTCTCTTTGAGGAAGAGCCTGTGATAGTTAATTTTATGTCAACTTCCCTGGGCCATGAGGTCTCCTGAGTGCTGGTTAAACACTGTTTCTGGATGGGTCTGTGAGGGTGTTCCCAAAGAAGATTAGCATTTGAATTAGTAGACTGCATAAAGCAGATTGCCCTCCCTAATGTAGTGGGCATCATCCAATCAGTTGAGAGCCTGAAGAAAACAAAAAAGCAGAGGAAGGTTGAATTCATCTCTCCCTAACTTCTGGGCTTGGGGCATCAATCATCTCCTGCCCTCAGTGCTCCTGGTTCTCATACCTTTGGACTTGGACTGGAAATACATCACTGACTCTCCTGGGACTCCAGCTTGCAGGTAGATAGGAGGCCATGGGACTTCTCAGCCTCCATAATCATGTGAGTCAATTCCTTATAATAAATCTATCTATTTCTCACTCTGTTCTATCGATCCTGTTTGTCTGGCAAACACTGATTACTACAGAGCCTTAGTTCTAGTTATGGCTTTTATATTTAATACTTTTACACGTGTGTGACACATGAACTACATGTAAACCCAACTAAATTTTAATCTCCTTTACAGCAGTGATGCTAGTTTTATTTTTTTCTTTGCCATAGACTTTAGCACAGTTTTAGATACATGTCAGTTCCTCCTTTTATATTTGTTTACAATGGAAAGATGAACCAAAAATGGCCTTACCCTCAAATTTTGATTCCTCTCATTCCCTTTCAAATGCTTTCAAAAAGCAGGGGGTGGGGAGGGTGTAAAGACAGTCTTTTCAATGAGTGGCGTTAGCAAAACTGGACAGACACATGCAAAAAAATAACCCCACAATGAAACTGGACCACTATCTTATACCATATAAAAAATAAACTCAAAATGGAATAAAGACTTAAATGTTAGGCCTGAAACTATAAAAATTCTAGAAGAAAACATAGGCAGTAAACACTTTGACATTGCTCTTAGTAATATCTTTCTGGATATATCTCCTTGAGTATGGAAAACAAAAGAAAAAAAATAAACGAATGAGACTACATAAAAATAAAAAGGTTTTTTTGCACAAGAAGGAAACCATCAACAAAATGAAAATACAACCTAGTAATGGGGGGAGATATTTGCAAATGATACATCTGATAAGGGATTCATATCCAAAAATAGATAAGAATCCCATACAATTTAGCACACAAAAAAATCCAATTTAAAAATGGTCAAGGACCTGAATAGATGTTTCTCCCAAGAAAACCTACCCAAGGCCAAGAGACATGAAAAGATGCTCAACATCACTAATTATCGGGTAAATGCAAATTGAAAACCTCAATGAGATATCACCTCATACCTGTCAGAATGAGTCTTAGCAATAAATCAACAAACAAGTGTTGAGTGGCTATAGAAAGAAGGGAACCCTTATGTTGGTGGGATTGTAAAATTTATGCAGCCACTATGGAAAATGGCATGGAGACTAAAAATATTAAAAATAGAGCTGCCATGCAATCCAGGGTGTTTATCCGAAGAAAACAAAAACACTAATTTGAAAAGGCATATGCATTTCTATGTGCACTGAAGTATTACCAGTAATAGCCAAGATATGGAAGCAACCTAGGTGTCCATCAATAGATTATTGGGTAAAGAAGATGTGTAACATATATACAAAGGAATATTATTCAGTCACAAAAAAATAATGAAATCTTGCCACTTGCATGGATGGACCTAGAGGGTATTGTGCTAATTAAAACAAGTCAGAGAGAGTAAAACAAATACCATGCGATCTCACTTATATGTGCAATCTAAAAACACAAAATAAATGAAACAGAAACAGACCCATAGATTCAGAGAACAAGTTGATGGTTGCCAAAGGGGTAGGTGTGGTGGAATGGGAATAAATGAATAGGATAAAACCTGTCCACTTCAAACAAAAAAAGAAGAGTGGTGGAATCATGTTTTCTAAGAAAGCAAAGTCACCTGGTATCTTCTATTTGGATTCTATACACTTTTGGGTTCTGTGGAAGGCAGGGGCCATGTCTTTTAGATTTTTGATAATCTGCAATACACAGTACAATGATTTAGACATAGAAAATGCCCAATATAATTTAAATCTAAAGACATATTGGGTTTTCTTCTGAATACTTTAGTTAGTAGGAAAGTAGTTTTATTTCCCAGAGGCAGAGAGAATATAGAGATACCAATTCCCATTTCTCAGATGAATAAGGCCTTTTGCTCAGAAGAATCAACCAATCCCTGTCTGTTCATGAAGAAAAGATCAAACAGGAGAAATCTCCTTTTCAGTCTAAAGGATGGATTTTGGAAGAATTCAAAGTACCCAGGGGGAGGAAGAGGGTCCTTCGATAGAATCTGATACAGAATTAATAAGTAAGCTCATGAACACACAGTTCCAGTATAGCACAAACTGAATGAATGAACTAGAATCCATCTTTTTCTTTCCTTGTGATCCTTTGGGAGGCAAAATACAAGAGATGCAATTTGAGATAAGGAAATGTTGCCTGGCAGGTGTGGCTCAGTGGTTGAGTGTTGACCTATGAACCAGGAGGTCAGGGTTTGATTCCCAGTCAGGGCACATGCCCAGGTTGCTGGCTTGACCCCCCAGTGTAGGGTATGCGGGAGGCAGCCAATCAATGATTCTCTCTAATCATTGCTGTTTCTATCCCTCTCTCTCCTTCTTCTCTGAAGTCAATAAATAAATATTTTAAATCCTTATTTCTGCTAAAGAACATGTGCAATGAGGGCTCTCTCGTAAGCAACTGAGTCTGTAGATTTTAGTACCAAGACTGGCTTGCAATGCTTACTAATATGTTTATAGTAGTAAATAAGTGAATGAATAAAAGTGATAAATGTTGAGTAGGGATTTTAATTTGGAAAATGAAGTCCAGAACAGGAAATACCGAGCTAACTGTTTCTGAACATGTTAGTCATGCGCTGTTTAATACAGTAGCCACCAACTGCACATGGCTATTTAAATTTAATTAATTAAATTGAAATAAAATTAGAAATTCGGTTTTTCGGTCTTACTAGCCACATGGCAAATATGCAATAGCACATGCATCTAGTGACTACCATAAGGTGCGGTGCAACTATAGAACATGCCCATCGATATTGAAAGTTCTATTGGACAGTGTTCCTTTAGGTTACAGGGTTTAAGAAAGAAAAGGATGCCTTTAATGTTTTTTAAATGTTTCGTGTCTATCCCAGCTCATAAATAGAAAATATTCAGAGCCTCAGGGCTCTAAGAGAGTTCTGGAATAAATGATGTGCATCTGCTGGGGAGCATTGTGGGTTGTATTCCACAACAGCAAAACCAAAAAAAAAAAAAAAACTGGAATGAAAAGCTGTAGGGTAGGAAAGGATCCTCAACAAATCCCCTGTTCAGCTCAGTCCCTGGTTATTTGCATTAGGTTCTGGGATTCCAAGTTGTCCTTTTGGGACTCCTAGGACTGGGAACAAATCAAATTTTTACATTAAATTTTCTTTCTTTGATTACAAAAGTTTATTGGAACAATTTATAATACAAAAATAAATAAGCATGTAACATTAAAATTCTCCTAGTTTTATTTTCTTCCTAAAAGAACACATTTTAGAAAATATTCTTTGACTTTTTTCTGTGCCTTTTTTTCCTTGATGTCATGCATCATGAACCATTGTCTATGTCAGGGGTGGGCAAACTTTTTGACTCGAGGGCCACAATGGGTTCTTAAACTGGACCGGAGGGGCGGAACAAAAGCATGGATGGAGTGTTTGTGTGAACTAATATAAATTCAAAGTAAACATCATTACATAAAAGGGTACGGTCTTTTTTTTTTTTTAGTTTTATTCATTTCAAATGGGCCGGATCCGGCCCGCGGGCCGTAGTTTGCCCACGGCTGGTCTATGTCATTGTTTTTAAACATTCTGCTGCAACATCTTATTAATGAGGGCATTTTATCACATTTGGTGGATTGATTATACATTACTTAACTGCCTCTAGTCAATGGACATTGAATTCACTTTTGCTGTCATGATTATTTTTTTTATGAACACACATTTAATAAACATCCTCACTGAAAATGCTTATATACTTCCTTAAAATTATTACAAAAGCTAGACATTCTGGATCAAATTATACACACAATTTTAAGTCTTTTTGGCACACATTGCCAAATTGGCCCTCTATATTTGCATTTACACTTGAGTCTGCCACTGTATTTTCACTAGAAGAACGCTCTTCTCATAGAACCAGGTAAAGGTCCTTGACTGTTACTCTTGGAATTCAACCTGGAGGAGGAGATAAAAGCTCATTTCAGTGGAATATATTTTAAAATCTTAGCTATATCTTAATAAAATGTAGCAATGCTTTTGCTCTTGTCTCCATTTCTAGGATAAATGCCCAAATTCTGGGGCATATTTCTGGCTTCAGATCTTGGCTCTGCTACTGGCTAGTTGTGAGACTTTGGGTACATTACTTGACTTCTCTAGCCTCTCTTTCCTTATCTGTAAAATCGGGATAAAAAATAGTATCTGCCTTGTAGGATTACTAGGGTTATATAAATTAATATTTGTGAAGGGCCTACAACAGTGCCCGGGCCTTAGTGAGCATTATAAAGTGTTTGTCGAGTAAATGAAATAAGGAAATCTCTTCTTAAGCCTGTTGTTTCACTTCTTCATGTTTTCAGAGTGTGTTTGTGTCTTTTCTGCCCACCCATTCAGATTTTATTGCTTTTGTTTCTTTGTGATAGCTTTCGGATGACCTTTTAAAATCTCTAATTTTTTCCTGTTATCTTGGATCAGACATTTAGGACTCTCTTGCAGGGACTGTTTTACATTGAGACTGAATAATAAGATATGTCATAATGTTAATAATTGCTAACACTGAACACTTAATTATGAGCCAGAAACGATACTCAGAACTTCATCAAAAATCTTCTTTAATCCTCACAAACATCTTCTAGAGTAAGTACAGCTATTATCCTCACATTAAATAAGAGACGAGAGATTAAGCCACTTTCCCAAGGTCGTACAAGCAGGGGCAGAGCTGGGCTAGAAGCTGGATTTTATCTGAAGCTTTTTATCACCACCTCCCCCGTTTCACTCTGTTGAAGGCACAGGCAGATCGAAAACTCGGCTTACTTTTGATTAGCATGCTGTTGATGATGACAATAATATCAACAAAGCAACAATAAAAAGAGCTGCTCTTTCCTGGCAGCCTCCTATTGTTAGGCACTTGTTCTCATGTAGGCCTGTTACATTAAGCAAGGAGGCTGTTAGACTGGGGTGCTTCATTTTATTTTTTCAATTACAGGTTACATTCGATATTATGTTGTATTAGTTCCAGGTGTGTAGCATAGTGGTTAGACAATCATATACTTTGCAAAGTGTTCCCCTCGATATTTCCAGGACCCACCTGGCACCAAACATGGAGGTGGTTCTTAGGTCAAGGTGCCCTACGTGATCAAGCCAAAATCTAAGCCCAGAAATGCCTCAAGGTTACAAAATCAAAACTCAATGAGGAACCAATCACAAAACGGCAACTAGGCTTTACTCTCTGGCCAATCAAATAATTCTATTGATTGATTGATTGATTGATTGATTGCTTCTGCACTTTATGTATGTCCAGGGCTCCTGTTCTCCAGCATTCCTACTATGTACTTATGGTTTGGTGAGGCTCTAAGTGCTCAAATGAATTCTCAACATTTTCGGTATGCCTCAGTTTATTTTTAACAGGTATTGAAATAACTTCTTAGAACCCAAATGGAAAACCTTGCCAAATCTGGTAGCTATCAGGGCTATTCTTTCTATCCCACCTCCTCAAGACCTGCAGGTGGGATCCTAGGGTGAGAATTTTTGCCAGAGTTAGCTCTCTGGGATCTCTGTGGTCCCCCAATCAAGAGAGGAAGGCAAAATTCCATGTTGTTCCTTCCTTTCCAGATCCAGATTCTTGGGAATTTGGGGTACCCATTTGTTATCAATCCTTTCTCCCCCAAGACAGCTATTTTCTTCTTATTTGTGGTGTTTTGTGTCCTGAAAACTTGGTTGAGTATTCTGCCTGCCTGGGGCATGCAGGTTGTTTATTCTTGTGTATGCAGGCAGCTCAACTGACAGGTTGGGGGCTCAAAAATATGGCCAAAGAGAAATGTGGGTTGTACTCCACGTGCAGCTAAGGTGTTGCTGACTGTTGCCAGCTTTCAGGGGAATTCAGTCTTTCTTTTGCCTGCCGTTGGAAGCGACTCTGAATCTTGGGAGGATAGTATCTTCTGCACCCTTGTGGGAGGGGGGTGAGGGGGGGAAGAGGAGACACCTCTTTTGTTCATGGGGTCATTCAATACTGTCAGGGATGTTTATTGTTAGTCCCAGCTGAAACTTGACAAGATAGATGAAAGATTTTTTTATTTTTTATTTTTGGTAGCTCTGTGGTATGAAGTTGGCCAAATTGGAAGCTGATATTCAGAGAACAATAGGAACTTCTTTAAAAAAATATTTTTATTGAATTCAGAGAGGAAGAGAGAGATAGAAACATCAATGATGAGAGAGAATCATTGATCGGCTGCCTCCTGCACACCCCACACTGGGGACCAAGCCTGCAACCCGGTCATGTGCCCTTGACTGGAATCAAACCTGGGACCCTTCTGTCCGCAGGCTGATGCTCTATCCACTGAACCAAACCAGCTAGGGCCAACAGGAACTTTTTAAAAGGCTTCCTCCCCTAAAATAAAATGAAACTATGGCCCCAGCTGGTTTGGCTCGGTGGATAGAGCGTCGGCCTGTGGACTGAAGGGTCCTGGGTTCAATTCCAGTCAAGGGCACATGCCTGGGTTGTGGGCTCAATCCCCAGTGGGGGGCATGCAAGAGGCAGCCAATCAATGATTCGCATCATCTCTCTCTCTCTCTCTCTCTCTCTCTCTCTCTCTCTCTCTCTCTCTCTGCCTTCCTCTCAGAAGTCAATAAAATATATATATATATATATATATATATATATATATATATCAAAAAAAATGAAACTATGTACCCAGAGGTAAAGAACAAGTATTCTATACATTAACAGCTCTACTGTAAATTTAGAACACTGGAACCATTTTATTTCTATCTTAATTGAAGATATTCTCCCTGATATAAGGAAGCAAACTAAAGATAATGTAGCTGAATGGGTGCATTAGCCCCTGTCATATCTTTCAAGTTGCAACCCAATTCTTTAAGGAACTGAAAGCAATTGTCCTACAAATTGAGCCAAAATTTATTATTTGGATCTTTCTGTCATCAAGCCATGCTATGCTACTTCCTCTGGGCCTCCTCAATTATATACCATTTAGAGAAAAAAATCGATGTTTCTATTGAACACGTGTCAATATATATCTTTATATGTCTGGATTTGGGGGAACCTAGAGCATAATCTTCTCAGATGAAGCAGTATACCAATAGAATAAATTCTTGTGAACAAGAATTACATATTGTTCTTTTACCACATATGAGTGTAAAAAATCAAGGAGACACAAAGTCCAGCTGCAGGAGGCCTATCTCTGCTCTTACAGTGGGCTGGGGTGGGTGAAAGACTATAGATCTAGTTTATGGTTTGCTTGAAGCATTAATATTTATCCTTTACTGCCAGGAATGCTTGTGAAGCTCTGTCACTCTAATTTGAAAATGCTTTTGAGGAGGGCTCCACACTGTCTGCCCTGAAATGGGACCTTGCTATTCTTATTTGTAAACTGTCAGCATGAGGCAGGAACTAACCATTAGTAAGATTTGTTTTTACAAAAATTTAAAGTGATTGGGAAAACCCCAAACATCTATAACTCCAACTTCTTTTATGCCTTATAATTTTCTTTCTCTTGTGCCTTATGGAAAAAGCATAGCATCCACTGGGTTTTATCATTCATTTTTTTGGACTTTTAATTATCAGATGATTTATGTAAATGCTACATTTGCAGAATCAGTTCATGAACATAGGTTATAAGAGAATCAAAGAGCATTGCAAAAAGTTTTGCTCTGTCCCCTCCCTGCTCTTAAAAATGTCCATATGTTTAGTTCTACTATGTGTCTCTACCCCTAAACAGCAGATTGTTTTCTTTGATTTGGGGGAAATAAGAAAGAATGAAAATGTGGGAAAATTTTCTCAAAGCTATTTTCAACTTATAGAATCATAATTTACTCTGAGATTATAATGTTTCCTTCTTCATTTTTGAAATCTTATTTCTCTAATGAAGGTATGGTGATAAAAAAATAACTAATTAAAATGTTCTTATGTTCCAAAATAAGATACTGATATCCTTATGATGCCCCTTATCCTTTAAAAATTTTCACTGTTTGGTAAACTCCTGAGCACTCATATTTTAGAGAATAACTAAAAAATCCTAAAGCAATTATGAGAGTTCTTGGAGGAAGGGATGCTAAAGCAACTAACTATTTTCCAGTGTGCTTGCTTCCAGAAGTCTAATTAAACTGAGCCATTGATAATAATGTTCTTAGAATTCACTGTACACACCTGATACATAAAGTGAAGACACAACCTGTTTTTATTTTAGAAAGGATCTACATGTTTCTGCTTTTACATCTTTGCTTCAAGTATTCGTTAAGTTAGAAATGCCATCCTCCTGTCTTTGCCTACTGAAATCTTCATGTCCTTAATGCCTAGTTCAAATACTTTCTCTTTCATGAAAAAAAGTCCCTGATTGCTTCCACCTCCTTCTTCCAAATATTGGAATGTTTAGCATAAATCTTCCTCCTATTTTCTTTTTTTTTTTTTTGAGGAGAAGTATAACGCTCTTGGTAAGCAGTGTGTACTTGTATGGGTTTTCTATGTTGCCATACAAAGGGCCAAAAACTAGGTGCATTAAGACAACAGAAATGTATTGTGTCACAGGTATTGAGGCTAGAAGTCTGAAATTGAGGTGCTCTCTCTGAAGGCACTAAGGACAGAACTGGTTAATGCCTCTCTGCTAGCTTCTGATAGCCTCAGGCATTGCTCAACTTGCAGAGTGATCACAACACTCCATCTTCACATAGCATTCTCCCTCACTTGACATAATCTTCCCTCTGCATGTCTTCCTGGTCAACACTTCTCATTTTATGAAGACAGGAATTGTATTGGATTAGGGCCAACCCTAATCATCTCATTTTACTGATTAGCTTTATAAAGGCCCTAATTTTAAATAAGGTCACATTCTGGGATGTTGGGGGTTAGGACTTAACCATATCTTTTTTGCAGGGACACAATTTTACCCATAACAGTAATCTGGAATGATTGATCCATTAGGATTCTGAGAAACACTGAGGGATGAGGTTGGAGAGATAAATAAGGGACAGACAATAAAGGCACTTTCTACCAGGCTACAAGTTGAAACTTGATCTAATTTTAAAGGATTGGATCATATTTAGGAGAGGAATGATATGATTATATTTAGGTCTTAGGGAATTTATTCTGTCTTGAATCCTTGTATTACTAGCTCAAAATTCAAAGTCCCACAGGAGTTGAAAATTTAAGTGCTCTCCCCTGGCCACTTAGGGCAAGAAAAGAAAGGACATAGCCCTTCAAAGTTGGAGACAACTACCTTTCAATCAAGACTTCTCTCAGTGGCGGATTTCCAAAAGAAAGAGTGGGCTACCTATATAGAAAGAGAGGCTGTATATGAAATAAATTGATAAATAATAATTATTATTATATTTCTTAACACAAAATGATTAAAATAGAGTTTCATAAAATCCAATTTCAATAAAATCCAATCTATTTTGCAAGACAATCATTGACGATACAAGATGTGTGTGTCCCAGTTATTTACTGTTGCTAACAGAATACCTGCAAAGCTTAGCAGCTGTGCCTTAATAAAAAATATACATGTGTTCTCTGCCCTAGTTTCTGACACAGACCTCATAAACCCTTTTAATTTTCTGAAAAATGAGAGTCATAGAAATGTCTTAACACAGAGCTCCTAAATCTGCTGGAATTTCCTGTGTGATAGCAGCATCTTTTGTTTTAATGAGGTGACTCTTAGGGAGCTCCTAGATAGAGGCTGGTTATTTCTGAGGAGGGAAGAGGAGCTGGAGATTGAGTTAGTAACGGATCATGCCTACGATGAAACCTTCATGAACATTCCTGAGGGGTTCAAGAATGCTTCTGAGTTGGTGAATGCATCCATATGCTGGGAGGGTGGTGCACCACAGCTCCAGGGGTACAGAAACTCCTGCACTCGGGACCCTTCCAGACTTCACTCTTTGTATTTATTTATATCTTTTATAATATCATTTATAATAAACTGGTAAACATAAGTAAAGTGTTTTCCTGAGTTTTGTGAGCTGTTATAGCAAATTATTGAACGTGAGGAGGAAATTTCGTGAACCCCAATATATAGCCAGTCATTCAAAAGTATGAGAGATCAGGACATGAGATTGACATATAAAGTGTGTGCGTGTGTAGGGGCATCCTTGTGCCCTTGACCTGTGGGTTTATGTTAGTTCCAGATAGCTAGTATCAGAATTAAATTGAATTTTAGGGCACCCTATTGGTGTCTGAAAAGCTGCAGAATTGGTTGGTGTGGGGGAATAAATTGGTGTCAGAAGGAAGTGTTATGAGTAGAGAAAGTTTACCTTTAGCAATTTAATACAATAGCCATTTTATTTTCCTATCTAATAAAGATGTGATATGCAAATTGATCATCATTCCAACACACAAGATGGCCACCCCCACGTGGTCAAAGATGGCCACCCCCATGTGGACACAAGCTGGCCACCAGAAGATGGCCAGTAGAGGAGGGCAGTTGTGGGGGATCAGGCAAGCAGGGGAGGACAGTTGGGGGGGGGACCAGCCCTGCAGGGGAGGATAGTTGTGGGGGGACCAGGCCTGCATGGGAGGCCAGTTGGTGGGAACCAGGCCTGCAGGGGAGGTCAGTTGGGGGCGACCAGGCCTTCAGGGGGGGCAGTTAGGGGTGACCAGGCTGGCAGGGGAGGGCAGTTAGGGGCAATTGGGCCGGCAGGGGAGCAGTTAGGCATCGATCAGGCTGGCAGGCAGAAGCAGTGAGGGGCAATCAGGCAGGCAGGCAGGCAAGCAGTTGGGAACCAGCAGTCCTGGATTGTGAGAGGGATGTCCGACTGCCCGTTTAGGCTTGATCCCTAAACAGGCAGTCGGACATCCCTTGAGGTGTCCCAGATTGGAGAGGGTGCAGGCTGGGCTGAGGGACAACCTCCCCCGCCCTCCCCCCCCCCCCGCATGAATTTTGTGCACCGGGCCTCTAGAATTTCATAATTTGGGATCAGGAATTTGGACATAACTCAGCTGGGTGATTCATCTCTTCCATATATCAACTAAGGATACTTGTTGATATTAAGCTGGTATGTAGGCTTGTCTTGAGCATCAAAGAAGGTTATTGGGGGAAATAACTAAAAGATTAGAATCAGCAGGGACTATCAACTGGAGCATGTACCAGTGGTCTCTCCAATGTGGCAGTCTCAGAGTAGCCAGATTTCTTACACAGCAGCTCAGGGCTCCCAGAGAGAGTTTCAAGAAGCTTGAGGAAGTTGCAAAGCTTCTTGTTAATCTAGCCTCAGAATCTCAGGATGTAACACATTCTATTGGTCAAACAAGTTACGATCTTGGATTGAAGAGAAAGAGAATTAGACTCCCCTCAATTGGAGGAGTAGTAAAGAATGTGTACCCATCTTTATTCCACAGCAGGAGTTAATATTAGTATAACTATTAATAGAAGTTCCTCATATATTTTTGGAGATGCTGATAAAGTTTCTAAAAATAAGCATGTAAGCAATGAAGCTAATCAGGTGCTTAGTTGTTCATTATAGTATTATGTATGCACTTATGATAAGTATAAATAAAGCTAGACCTTTGTACTGGAAAACATTACTCATAGTTCAAGATTTGGGCAATTTTGAATTGAGAGCACTTACTTAGTTAACTGTTTAAGGTTTTTTAAGCATCTTATATTCCTATATATCACAATCCTATATAATAAAAAGCTAATATGCTAATTAGACCAGATGGTGGAATGACCTTCCGGTATGACCTTCTGGAACAACCAGTCGAGTGGGGCTGTGGGGCCGTGGGCCGCGAGGGCTGAGCCCCTTGCATGAATTTTGTGCACCTAGCCTCTAGTACAATAAACTATTATAATAGTACAATATGAGAATCATCAAAAGTATGCTGTTCATTTAGACATTATTAAAATGTTAGATGTGCACTGACAGATTTCAACCATTATATATATGAAATATACCATAGTTAAAAAAAAAAAAGCTTTGAAAGTGTTGCCATAATGTGTTGTGAACAAAGATTGAGATCATTGGGAATATTTAAAAACCCAGCCCTAGGATACTCTATTTTCTCACTTTTACACAGTTCCATAAAATGCAAATAGCAGTTTTATTGTTGCTCTCTGTTGTTTTACAAGTTTAATGTTGGCAGCAGTCAGGGTTATGATGCAGTCAGCATTTTCAGACCGGCATGCACGAAAACATTAGATCCGAGAAGAGAGTCTCAGCTTCACTGATATCCTGTAGTGTTTTGTTGCGGGAAATGCCATGCTGGTGATTATAAAGGATGAAGTCATATATTTCTACCAACCACATCCTACCATTATGGTAACTCTAATTGTAGTGAGCTGTAGAATCAATGGAAGAGAAAAAATAACTTCCTTCCAATAAAATAAGAAACAAACAAAATAAAACATTAAATGTTTAGCAACCTTTGTTTAATCACATAATATACAAAAAAGGGTACATTATGGTCCTTAAAGAACAAAGGAATAATAGAGGATCTGTCTGAATATATACAAACTTATTATTATCAGCATCATTGTGTTGTATGAATTTGTTGTCCCAAGACTCACTGATTGAAGTTAAGCAATCTCAACAACTAGTTAAGACACCAATTAGTCTGTGACAAAGTCATGTTGCCTTTCACTAATTAGAGTGCCATTAACTACTTTTCTACCAACATATACTCTTCTGCTGTGGACAGCCTATTATTTTCTGCATTTTTCTTACCACTAAAACCACAAAATTAGAATTGAATGGTAAAGTTGGACCTCTCTGAGACTCATTTCCACCAATGGAGTCAATATTTGCCAATGCTGGGTTCAATAAGAGGGTAGATACTTGTGTCCCATGGAATGATTTTACATATTGGTCCATTTCACAATATCAAGTCCCTAAACAAAGATTCAGGATCTTTCGCTTTCTTCTCAGGCCCAAGATAAAAAAAAAATTCAGATTCGCTTATTCAATATTTTGTTTCCAATAACTAAAATATACAAGCATTATGCTGGTATAGGGTTCAAAAGATGAGTGAAAAATGTCTGTTACACAGAGGTTTACAGTAAAGTCAAAGAGGAAAATACCTACACATAAATATTGTAAGTGATGATTTTATCCTTTGAATTTGCTCAAGTGAAACTTTAAAAGATTTTACTTAAATTTTAAGAATAATCATTTGAGCTATTATTTTAAAGCTTTACCATCTTATTGTACAATAAATTAAAACTTTGGTTAATTATGCTAAGATTACCATAAATTCTCAATTTCAAGTCATTGAATTTAGCTGGGGAATCCAATAGAGCAGTATTTGCTTTTACTTTAAAATTACATTTAATCTCCATCAAAGTTCAAGCCAGTTGCAATCCTATATAATAAAAGCCCAGCAACCAAACGGCAGAATGACCAGAACGATCGCTCAACCAGTCGCTATGACCGTCACTGACCAACAGGGCGCAGATGCTCAATGCAGGAGCTGCCCCCAGGTGGTCAGTGCGCTCCCACAGTGGGAGCACCACTCAGCTGACTGGGATGAGGGATGCTCCCACAGTGGGCTGATCCCCACAGGACACCCCCCCACCACCACCAGTGCATGAATCCTGTGCACTGGACCTCTAGTGTAAAATATAATAGACCTCTAATAAAAAGGTATATTTTACCCATATTAAATTTTGAATGTTGTATTCATTCTGGGATTAAACACATAAACTATTATGAATAAGAGGAACCTACATGATTAGGAGCTTGAAGTGCTAGATAGTAATATATCTGAAAACCTGCTGTGCAGAGATTCTTAGTGGTGGTGTGACAAAGGATATTAGTGCCACAATGGTCAGAATCTATTTTCAACTCTGACTCCTATCCACACACAAAAGATCCAATGTAAACCTCCCTTTGCTACATCCTAGGGTCTACGCTCAGATCAAGGCAGATATTACATTATCATAAAAGAGTGGTGTTTAGAGAGAAAACCATAGGGCAGAGGAAGCAGATAGAAACCTTCCTTTTGGTAACAAGTAAAACAGCTGCCAGCCTTTTGTTCAACTTATTGGAGAGAAGCAAAACCTTACAGAATTAGTTACTAAAATGGAACATAAAGTTAAATTTGAAAATTTCTAATCCCCTGGAATAGTCAGGGATATTCTTTAGGGCACTAGGGATATTAAACAATATCCATCTTCAACTGCTTTTAGTCTTCAGGGTCTAGTGTTGTCTGATATCCAAAGAAGATAATCCATGTGCAGGCACTGATGTCTGTTAGATTATATGGGACACTCCCTAATTGTATTCTATGAAGATAATTCATTAGGGGTTTAAGTGTGATTTAGCATAAAGACAAACATGTAAGACTTTCATATCAAGTCATCTGCAAACTAAAAGAGTACAAGTTCCTTTCCTTCTGTCAGAACCTATGTTCCTTCCCTTAAGGCAAATCAACCGAGTGGTGAAGACTTGGCATTGCAAGGGCCTGCCTCTCAGAGCATAAGAAGCATCCTTGGTTCTTTTCCCTAATCCAACCTATAGACTATTCAGATTTCACCCATTGTCCTATTTGTTTACTGTAGTAAGAATTTTTCAGGTCCAGGATCCAATCCAAGATCACCTGTTGCATTTCAGTAGTCATGTCTTTTTAGCTTTCCTTAACCTGGCTCAGTCTTAATTTTTATTTGTCCTCTCAACTGTGACATTTTGAAGAGCTGGGGCTATTTATTTTGTAGAATATCCACCAGTTTGGGTTTGTCTGAGACTTCATCAGATTCAAGTTTGGCATAGGTGGCAGGAATCCCCCAGAAGTGATGCTGTGTTCTTCTCTCAGCTGACTCAAATTTTGCAGTTTTTTATCCTTATTTTTGCAACTTAACCTGTCTTACAGGACACTTCTACTCAGCCTACTTTTTTTTCCTGTGCAGGAAAACAGCAAAAACAGTAAGACAGTGTATGGGTAAATTAAAGATCCTATCAGGTGGTAGATAATAGTGACTTGTTTTGATATAGGTGATCTTAACTTTGATCACCAAGTCTCAGAGGTGTACTTCAAGTTTCTCTACTGTAAAGTTACTATTCTCCCCTTTGTAATAAATAATTAAACTGTGGGGAGATTATTTGAAATTACATGAAAGTCCTATTCCTTATGGTACATTGATGGCTCTTGCCTGAATCAAATTACTGTGATGTTTGCCAGATAGAGTTTTTTTAAAATGACATTTTTATTGATTTCAGAGAGAGGAAGGGAGAGGGAGAGAGAGATAGAAACATCAATGATGAGAGGGAATCATTGATCAGTTGCCTCCAGCACACCCCACACTGGGAATCAGAAGCCTGCAACCTAGGCATGTGCCCTGACCGGGAATCGAACCATGACCTCCTAGTTCATAGGTCAATGCGCAACCACTGAGCCATGCCAGGTGGGCCAGATAGTGATTTTAAAACTCTATCATTCCTTCTTCATTTATTAGTTAACATTTTATTGTAAGGGTATTTCCTTCTCTATATCTGTCTGTCAATAATGGATCCATGGTTTCTGATTTTTATTCACTGCATTATAACCCATTAATATCATTAATTATTTTGATGCTCAGTTTGTCTCAGATTTGGCCGCTAAGGGCTCCTTCATGCCAGCTTTTGTGCCTGTAATTTTTTGAGCACATCCTTACTTCTAGCACAAGATGGTCCAGGCTTGCTCTCTCCCACTCCCACCCCTGACGTCTGGGAAGTGAGTGATATTAGAACCAGAGATCTGGAAGCTAGGTGTGCTCATGGCCACTGAGGTTCCATTGTTTATGCCCTTTCAGTGTAGAGACTTGGTAAAATAGCCATTTCATATCATTTTGCCTTTCACCATTTTATATGTATAGCTTCTTCCTCTCAAAATGCCATACACTGCGAGGCTGAAACAACAAATTTATTTCTCATAATTCTGGGGAGTCCAAAATCAAGGTGATGACAGATTCACTTCCAGGTGAGAGCTCTTTTCTTGAATTGCAGATGATAAAATTTAATACTCTTTTCTCATATGGCCTTTCCTCAGCGCATGGAGAGAGAGAGAGAGAGAGAGAGAGAGAGAGAGAGAGAGAGAGAGATCCTCTCCTTAGAAGTCACCAATGTTATCATGCGTAATATTGCCAATTAGACCAGACATCCTTCTGGATGACCTTCCGGATGAAGCCCAGGCTGCCAGGGAAGCCCGGGTCCCAGGTGCCAGAGAGAAGCCGGTGCCAACAGCGGGGGAAGGAAAGCCTACTCTTGCACAAATTTTGTGCCTCGGGCCTCTAGTAATTATATAAATAAAAATATGGAATAATATTTTATACACTAAAAATGGCTAAAGTATTTCAACAGTTTAAATTATACAACCTGAATGACATAAATATTTGGAATTTAGGTGAGAATGGTTTGTATCTTTTAGGTTGAGGTTTATTATACTGTTCATTCATTTGACGGACATTTACTGAGTCTTCACTCTGTGGCAGACACTATTTAGGTACCAGAGGTGTTTAGTGGAAACCAAACAGATCAGACGCCAGCTCTAATGGAGTTTCTATTTTGGTAGAGAGATATAGACAATACACAACTCAATACAAAAAATAAACAAGAAAACGTATGAAATAGTAATAAGCTCTTCAAAAAGAATTAAGTTAGGATGTGATACTGGATTACTGGTTCCTACTTCAGAATAGGTGGTTAGGAGAGGCCTCTCTGAAATGGCGTTGAGAAGCTTAAGATCTGAGTGACAGGATCCAGCCAAGCAGAGAAGCCAAAACCCCAGTGTTCTGAGCAGAAGGTAGTATAAAGTCCCTAAAGAGCCTACTTGGCATGTTCTAGGGAAAGAAAGCCAGATCAGTGACGAAAGGCAAAGAAGGTACAGCTTAGAGATGAGCTCAGAGAGACAGGTGGAAAGCAGTTCACACTGGCTTTGTAAGTCTAGGGAATTTGGATTTCCTTTTTGGGGAGATGTGAGCCACACTGAAGTAACGAAGTGATACAACTGAATGTACATTTCAAAAGATCACTCAAGCCACTATGTGAAGAATCGATCATGGAAGGTGTCAGTTGAGGCTGGGTTTGGGCGCATGTAATAGAAAATCCAAGAACAGTAGCTTGAATAATATAGTTTCTTTTCTTCTTCTTTTTTTTTACATAACATAATATACGGAGGTAGGCAGTCTGAATGTTTGTAGCTATCTTTGCATTTCCTTTCTTCTTTTTCCTTTTTTGAATTTTTTGAAAAATGTATTTTGATATCAGAGAGGAAAGGAGAGGGAGAGAGAAATAGAAACATCAATGGTGAGAGAGAATCATCAATTGGCTGCCTCCTGCACACCCCCTACTGGGGATTGAGCCCAAAACATGGGCATGTGCCCTGACTGGAAATAGAACCCTGACCTCCTGGTTCATAGGTCAATGCTCAACCACTGAGCCACATCTGCTGGGCTTGTTTTTTTCTTTATGGTCAACATTAGCCCAAGATAGCAAGCCTTTGTTCAATCTAAACAGAAAGAACAATGAAACTTAAGGGACAGAGAGGGCTCCTACCAGATGAATTGTCCTATATAAACAGATTTTTTTTTAGAAATCTCACTTAAAACTAATTGATTGGCCAATACTGTGTATGTGGCCAACACTATTTGCAAAGAGCACTATTTTAAGTTTTGAGCTAGACACAATTCTGCCTCCATCAAAACTGTAGTTAGTTACTCATCTCTCTCAGTTTTTGTTTTCTCATTTATAAAATGACAACAACAACAATAACAATACTGCTAAATAGTTACTTTATTATGGTGAGCTTAAAGGTTAAAGGAGATGGTACAATTAGAACATTTAGCACAATGCATGGACTGTACTATGTTCAGTGAATACTATTTATTGGAATGCAAGCTCCATGAAGGTAGGAATCACATCTGCCTCATGCCAGTTTTCAGTATATATTTGTTGGGTGTTGAATAAATAAATGCCGGAGGTAAACTCTCATAAGAGTTTAGAGGGTATGACTGTGGTTGCGCCCAGTTGGTAGAGTGTATATGTTTGTGTTAAAAATAAACACATGAGGGGGAAATAACACCAACAGAGTGCTTTACAAACATATAATTAACTGAGCCCAGATTAGGCTGTCATTGCATTCTCTGAATTTTTGGAAGAAAATTCATTGCTGGTAATGTTGTCCCTCGAGTATTGCCAAGATTCAAAAATATCAATTTGCTTCAAATAACGTTTGGTGAAGACAGAGGTAATACAAAAGAATAAAGAATTTAACTGTGAAAATTCAACTGCTCTGAGTTAGCTAAAAATAAATTAAAAAGCCAATCACCTCTGTCCAACTGAGGGGGAAAAAAAACAAAAACAACACCTGACCATCGTTGCTATTTTTAAGTTGAATCGCATTACAAAGAGGTAGATTTGTTTCATAAAAAATATATTAATAGCAATAAAATTTGAAAAAAAGGAAAAAATACATTAATGGCTCTTTAATTACTGAACCATTTTTATGAGGTCTAATTTGTTTGTTTTATTTTGTTTTGTTTTGAATAGCTACATAGGGAGGGCTGCTGACTATCTACTAGGCTTTCTTTGTATATCTCTAAGCTCTATTTGTATCTAGTCTTACTTTTTAAAAATGAAAAAGGTTTCATGCTATTACACATTCATCTTGCAGAAACAAAAATGATAGTCACTTACTGACTTAAAAATAATTAGCTTTCTAAGTCCCAATGAATACATTTGGGTTTCTGAAACAGAAGAGCAAAGGTATAAGCATTCCTATCTTTGTGGTAGAAGTCATGAAGCAAGTAAGTCGAGGACCTTATGCGGAAGCTCTTGCAGACCACACAAGTGAGTTTAGATGCTACTTTAACCAGAGGGAGCTGTTGAAGAATTGTGAACAGAGGTATAATGTGTTCAAATTTTTAGGATGGAAATACAATTCTGCCTGTAGGATATAGGATGAGGGTTTGAGGTAGTCATGAGAAAATAGAGGCAGAGGTAACACGTAGAGTATTGAACTGGTCAAAAATAATGCAGCTCTGACTCAGGGAACCGATGGCTAAGTGAGTGAATCAGTGTAAATGATATTTTGATAGTAGAAACAACCATGCTGAAGAGAAATTGTATATGCAGAAGTAAGGAAGAGGAGGAATCAAGGGAGCATTCTAGTTTTCTGCAGAGGACAATGAGATGGTGTAATTAACCTGAATTATGAAGCTAGAAATAAGTTTGAGGAGAAATAGGAGTTTTAGACATATGAAGTATCCACTGATATCCATTAAGAAGTTGGATATAGTGTCATAAAATCCAGAAAAGAGGTTGAACTGTATATATAAAAGGTCTGGAAGCAGAAAATTATGTAGAGTAAGTTGAAGAGTACAGAAGAACCAGCTTACAGGGGAAAGGGATTGCTTGGCAGGGGAATGGCCAGCGCAAATATGCAGGCACATAGAACAGCCCGAAGAATGTGGGAACTAGAGGCAGCTTCATACCAAAAAGTGATGTTGGACAACTACAGAGGCAGGCTGTGTCCAGACTTTAAAAAGGAAAATCTGGTATGTCAGCTATCCCAAAGACCTTGGGCTTTATCTTGCAATGACTGGGAAGCCACTAAAAGATTTTTAATGGGGAGTGATATGATACCATCATGCTGGTGGCAATTATAAAGGATGGAATGTGGCGAGTCTGGCTGGAGAGAGGGTGACTAATTAGGAAGCTCTTGCAACCCCTGGGTGAGAGATAATGAGAGTGTTTACTAAGATATTAGCAGTGGAAGAGGATGTGAGGACAAAGAATGGAGATAGAGTGTTTAGAATTGGTTGGCTATGAGGACAGAGGGAAAGTGAGGGGTCAAGGATGATGCCCCAGTGTTTTTATTTGGGTGATCTGATGAGTATATCATCACATTAAACAACTGGGAAAGATAATAGGGGAAGAAAGGAGAAAGGAGACTGAGAAGATATGGCTAAATAATTAGGGAGAAATTTAAAAAGAAAGTAGTGTCAGGAATATCAAGAATGTAGAGAGTTTCAAGAAAGGTTCTGTAGTGCTGAATGCTCTTAGCAGTCAAGTAAATTAAGAATTAAAACTTTTCCCTCAGATTTAATGATCCGAAGAACAGTTTCTGGGTGAAAGGGTTTCAGTGGGGTGATATGGACAGAAACCAGACTGCTGTGGGAGGAAGACAAAAGGAGGAAGTGGTAATAGTCTATACACCATCTTCAAGGAGCTTAGAAAATAATAGAATAGGGAGACAGAGAAGAAAATGAGACTGTAGAATAAATCCAGTTTTTAAATTTTCTTGACTGGGTGATAGGTCGGGAAAAGTATATAAGTAAAAAGATAATATAAAAATATAAAAACAGAGCACCCGACACACACACACACACATATATATGCTAATCTCTCACTTTCTATAGATTAAATTGTTTAATATGCAATATGAACAATTTTATGTAGGGCAGAAAAAGTAGGAAATAAAATACCATCATTTATTATTAATACTTTTAATAATATAAAATGGATCATAAAATCAATAATATCAGATACCAAACAATAATTATATTACTGCTATACTTTTTAGAATATATTAGTCAAATATTACTTTGTCAAGATTTTTTAAAAAATGAAATCCTGCTTAAGATGAGGAAGTCCTCCTCAACTGATTATATTTTCCATATGTTATTCATTTTTGAGCAGTAGGATAATTATTTCCAGACTTCTAGTTAACCTCTGAAGGCCTCTGGAATGTTTACTTTACTTGGGCTTTGTCTTATTGTTGTGGTGCTCAGTATTCCTTTAGAGTGGGATTTGGATATCGAGAATTAACATTCATAAAACAGCAGAGTCCTCTCATCAAGCAAACAAATCCCAAACACTCTATGGTTTAATAAAAAAAAATTCCCCTTGTTTAAAACTAGAGAATATCAACTATGCTAGAAAAACACTCTTCACATTTGTACCTTAAACCATCTCCCAGGAGCTTTATTTACTCATTAATTCATTCATCACACAGTTTTTATTCTGCATCTTTGTGTCCTAGGTGTTCAGTTGCTAAAAGATACTTCAAAACCACATATATAAAAATCCTTTACCTTGGCACCTCCAGAATTTTTAAATTCCAAATTAGATCCCTAACTATAGGTCTGGCATGGCTGCCCTCTATACCCACTCTCCTATGCCCCACACCATGCTGTCCCTCCTTGTGAATGCACTCCACACCCCTCTCCGACTCTGCTATCCCATACTAGTCATGACTCCCTTTACCATATGAATACTGTCAAGGAAGAAATTAGTTTACATGACTCAAATAGAGGTTAAAGTTTTATGCACATTCAGGAGCACCTGTGGAGCATCAAGGTAACTCCCCTAAATGAAGTAGGATTGACGTTTTGTAGGGTCTAGAGAGGGCTATATGTACTTGTGGTCTGGCTGAGGTTGAAGATTTCTTCAGCTTTAACTGCTGCAAAACCTTCAGTGAAAAAGACTGGAGATTTTTCTGGTTTTCATAGCTCTTGCTAGGGACCATTGGTTCATTTCCCTCCTGGAAACTGTCGGAACAATTCTTTCAAAAGATGTTTTTACAATTTCTGCATTTTTTCAGGTTTAGAAGAGCGGGAAGTAGAAAAAAAAGGAAAGAAAAAAGCAGGGGTTGGGGAGACAAAGAGAGGAGAAACAGCAAATGAGGCAAGGGTTGAAATAAGAGAAACTGGGGTCTGTTTTCATTCTTTTACCATAACAAGAGGTTCACCTTGGTCAGCTGTGACTCCTCATGAAGGGCAGCTTCTCTGAGAATGTTCCCTACTCTCTGATTGAATTCCAATAACTGCCCTGATCCAGCTTCCTTCACCTACCCCACCCTCCACAGGTGCCTAACTTGCTCTGCCTAAGTTCAGCACAGATGTTAGACTAAAATTGTTCCAAAAGGGAAGAAAAGAGAAGGGAGGAGAAAAGAAAGGCGGAAAGGGAGTAAAGAAAGAGGGAAGAGTTAGCTCAATTAGTTCTTTTGTATCTCATATTACAAGACTAGAGGCCCAGTGCACGAAATTCAGGGGTCCCTCAGCCTGGATTGCGAGAGGGCGCAGGCCAGGCTGGGAGACCCTACCAGTGCATGATCGGGGCTGGAGAGGGATGCTGGAGGTTGGCCAGCCGGGAAGGGGCCATGAGAGGGCTCCAGGGCATGTCTGGCTCATTTTGCTCAGTCCCGAAAGGCTGGACCACAGCAGCAAGCTAACTTACCAGTTGGAGTATCTAACCCCTGGTGGTCAGTGCATGTCATAGCAAGTGGTTGAGCGGCCTTAGAATATCATTAGCATATTACACTTTGATTGGTTGAATGGATGACCCGATGACCAGACACTTAGCATATTA